>NC_083618.1:1757500-1785000 GCF_963584025.1 Labrus mixtus
CCAGGTATTTTTACTGTAAGCTAGGCAGTGACTGAGTGCTAACAATAACTTGAATGTTTGGAAGTATCACATCATATGAAAAGAAAGGCAAAGTCTTGCAGCCAATTTTTAATGTTAGCGAGTAAATGGTGAAATGCTAACTTTAGCTAAGATGTTGTTGGAAAGTAGCTATAACGAGTCATCAAACAGGCCTACAGTATGTCGTCTCTGATGAATTATTACTCCATTTCCCTCAAAACATTTGCTCTCCATAGTGTTTTTTGTTTGCTGCTTAGTCTTGAGGTCATAAAATGCTACAACTTGTCCAATGTCCAAATATCCTTAAACACAGCAGAACATTTCAGCTTCTCACCCATCAAGTGTAATAATAGAGAGAGAAAAAAAACCTAACCAACCACAAGTGCATAGGAAAACAAAGGACAATACTTGCACTCAATCCTTTTGCAGAAAAAAAACATATATCATACAAACCCACACTCTGTAGAAGGGACAGCATTCTTTAGACCCCAGGTTTTTTCTTTCAAGCAATAGACCCAAGCAGTCACAGCAGAGGCAGCAGCATCAGAGGCTAAGTCCCCGGCTGGACCCTTAAAGGGATTTACAGAACTTCAAAATGCTTCATCTGCTCCATGAAATACAGCTTGTCAGTGTCTCACAACATAGCACACACCCCCTGCTGCTGACTGTCAATAACACCAGCGCTCTCACACACATAGCCTACACACACACACACACACACACACACACACACACACACACACACACACACACACACACACACACACACACAGATTTAAGAGAGCATGGCAGTGCAAGTGAAATGCTGGATTTGAGAGAAGGACACATTTGTAGCACGTATTGCTGTTTATAGATAATGACTCATGTGAGGCCTATATCTCTATGTGCATAAACATACACTGAATAGGCTCAGTTCCCCCCCTCATGTTTCAATCTGTGTATGTTTAATCATTTATGTGAACCAATGTCAGTATTTAAATCTTAAATGTACATTTGTGAGTGACATTTTTCCAATTATGGAAAAATGCTTTTATCATTGATATTTTTCTGGCCTCTATATACGTAATAGATGTGATTAAGCTGTAAAAAAATATATATGGCCAATATGGAAAGTATTTCTGAGCAGAATGATGGTCAGCGATATAGCCAGCAGCAATAAATCCACAGTGTGCCGCACTGGCGGCGGCTAGCGGCGGCTAGCGGCGGTCAGTGCCAAAATTTTAATTTTGCATCACTGGAAGCTCCTTTTCAGACTCAGAAATACAAAGATTTCCCATCTCAGGGGAAAATGAGGGCGGGATGCACGACCATTCAAAAATACTACCAGGTTTCTAATGATACAAAGATTAATGCAAATGGGTGAAGTATCCCTTTAACTTGTTTTACTCACCACTTGCTTCTTAAGAGTGCGATCATTCTGAAACTGCGCCGTACATCGTTGTACATTTATACTGATTCCTCAACAGCGTAATGTTGGTATCCCAGTCTGTGAATTAGAATTGCATTGCAGCATTGCGAAAGCACACTGTAGAAAAACAGCGGGAGTTTCACATACACACACACACACACACAATCAGACTTGCACACAAACGGGCTGTTGTCACCCAGCTACCGTCTCGCAGATCTTGTCGCTCCACAGACACACACACACACAAAAAAAAAAGACTTGGAATCTGAAGTGTCTTACAAAAATGTCCTGATGAAGTGAGATCATGTTAAACTGCTCCAAATGGTATCTGGCCTGACTCAAACACGCTGTGTTATGACAATAGGTAAATAGATAAATACATTATTCCCTGTCTGCTGCTAATTTAAATTGCATGGGTTCACTTATACTGAAGATATGTGTGGTGCGTCAGAAAGCTCTCCGATTGTCTTGTCTTGTTATTAGTCCACATTTCGTTTAATCAGCACCACCTACACCACGCCTCAGTTCTTAGCTGCAGTCTGTTATTCATTTACTTCCAGCTCCATTCACAGACACGTGGGCTGCCGCAGATACTTACATTTGTGTGCACAGTTTCCCACACACATGCAAGCTCTGTCAACGTTTCTCTGTATTTGTTGGTTAAAGTTTTTCTGCCTCTTCACTTCTTCATCTTTTAGTTTAATGTGTTTTTTGCACCTCCCTGTTTTCCGTAAGCACAAGAAGCTGTTGTTTGAAATTACTCCAGGAATACACAGTGAAGATCCAGTATCCACATTAATGTTGCTGACACTCTGATCTGTTCTCTCTCTTCAAAGTCTCGCTCCCCTCCCTCTGCTATGTTTTTTTTTGTCTTTCTCGCTGACTATCTCTCAGGCTTGCCTTGCTCTCGGTCTTATCAGTGCTGATGGCTTTAAGCGTGTGTGTTGAGAGGTCTATTAGCTAGCTATCGTTCTGTCAGATATTGCTTCACATCTCCTCCGCTGGTTCACTGTACTCACTGCAGCTCTGACAGCGTGAGGTGGATGCAGGGCTGCTGGGGAATCAGATGGGGGGCACAAACCCACACATTACTCTGTGTATGTTTTTGATGCTTGTGGAAGATTGTGATTGATTGAAACTTGATGTATTTGGAAAATGTTGTTTTATTTTGTGGGTTTATTACATCCACTGGAAGTGTATGTGTGTGTTTATGTCCTTAAGCAATTGCGTGTGTGCAGTGAATTGACCTTAATCAGCTCATTAAACTTGGACGTCTGGTGAGTCTTAGTGTAGCCTGAGAACATTTGATTGTGTTTATATGAGAGCATGCTTCAACATGCTTGTATGTTTGTGCAACTTAGTATTGTTTCTCACATTCGCTATGTGATTGCATATTAAAGTCCATGTAGTTACATCTAATTACATCGCTAACAGCCTGCACTGCTGCTCGATAATGTAATGGTATGAATAAGTGATACTAACACACACATATGCTGTCATCTCCATGGCCAGCTCTGTCCGTGGATGATGAAGGTCAGTAAGCATCGTGGTGCCCCATTAGAATAATGGGGGCTGTGACGTGGCCTGCCCCAGTGCAAGGAGGACATCATTCACACTTAGATGCTCTCTCTCTCTCTCTCTCTCTCTCTCTCACTCTCTCTGTTCCCGTCTGCCCTGCACCATCTCTTCATGCCCTCAATTCCACACTTCAATAGTCCCTCCATTTACTCCTTCTAACTCTCACCCACTCTGTCTGTCTGTGAATTGTTAGACCTAAAACTCATAAACATGGATTAGGTTGTTTTTTTTTAACATCTTCAGTTTGATTTAAAACTCAATAAATGCACTTTGTTGAATCCTAGAAGAATAGAAGTATATATAAATACCGAAATGTTTGGGACCATTTCAATTGGAAATGTCATGGAAGTGGATAACTCTAATGAGGCAGCTGTAAACAACATCCTGCCTGTTTGTTATAACACATGACAGGAGTACACGGAGGGACAGTGTTGAGATGCAATTTATTAAAAAGAATTCTGACAAGATCCTTTGCCAGGAGATCTCGCAATTCTAAAACGTGAGGATATAACTCTTCAAGGTACACAGACAAAGAGCAGCAGCCATCACGGCGGAGGGTTATGTAGAAGTGGAAATGACCATAGAAGAAATCTGGACCTCAGACTTACACACACAGTCACTAAATTCTGGTTTGCTTGATTTACTATTACTGGAATTGTAGCAATTAGTAGGGTGGTACACAATAAAAAATCATGGAAATGTATTTTGTTAAAATGCACAGTTTTAGCCATGGCTAGCTGAGGAGCTGAGTGTATCATCACAGCCTTAAAAATCATCATCATAAATACTAGAACATAAAGTGTTCTTCCACCAGTTCAAGTATGAAGTATTTTATATTACAGTGCTACATTTTGCCTGGTGGATTTTCAATTAGCTTTTCAAAATGTACAATAAGAGCGTTTTGAAGGGCTGAACATGATGTGTAATTTTCTTGCAAATAAAAATTGGTCTGCAGCCTTTTAGAGAGCGCTCATTCATAGCTCTCAGTTAAGACTTTATTTAATGCAAGTGCACATTACAGTGTATACATGTGCAGGATTTTGCTATCATCAGTTATGAGAGAGAAATACACATTTTGCTGTGTGATTGTGACCAGGTCCATTATCAAAAGACTAGTAAGGTGGGAGGGTCTGTATGTTGTTCATCGACACAGAAACACAGGTTTTTTATTATTAGTCAACATTGTTCAGATTCAGATTCAGATTTTTTTATTGTCCCACAAGGGGAAATTTGCATTGCAACAGGAGCACACAGAAGACAAGAAACACAAGGACAACATCACCATAAAACATGGACCAAAACGAATTAAAAAAATCAGACAACACAGCAAAATATAAAAACAGCGCAATAAAATCAGTCAAGAGCCCGTACCAGAATGGAAATTCAAGTTATTTAAGTACAAAGTGGAGGTGTGCAAATGCAGTGTTTCCCCTACCATTATATTAGGGGGGCGGCCCGCCCCCCCCCCCCCCCCTGAAGGTCAAGTTAAAAAAAAAAAAATTAAGATTTACTTTTGGGCTTTTTGTTCCTTTATTGTAGAGATAGGATAGTGGATAGAGTCAGAAATCAGGGAAAGAAGTCATTTAAGGATACCTTTCCGATAGAAAAGGACAGCTGTCATTAAAAGTAACACATGAACACCAAGATTCCTTCAAGTGTTTGTGTCGGCATGTCGGCTTGTCCCCACCCCTCCAACGCTTTAAACCTAGGGGAAACACTGAAATGTGCAATTCAAGTGCAAAAAGAGCAACAAATAGCTAATTGTTGTTTAACATATTAATTGCACTTGGTAAAAATTGTTATGAGCTATTGTTATGTTTTCAGTTTTCAACATGAGAAAGAGGAAATATTTTTCTGTTAGTGTGGTATGGTTTGACTGTTTACAACACTATCAATCCCATGTGCATGAACCATCATCTTCATGGAGAGAAAAAACTAGCAAATTCTGGAGTTGTCCTTGCTTGCTCCATTTAGAGAGGAAGCTGTGTTTTAAACGATGAAACTCATATTACATTTTTAAAGTCTGGCATAAAAAATACACCTTGAAAAAGTGCACTTTTTAATTTCAAGATGTGACAGCTGTGAGATGACACCTTTTTGGAATGTTCATAGGAGAAAGATAAAAAATAAATTAAAATCTTAATTGCAGCCACTGTGTGTGTCCTCTCGCCAATAAGAGAGAGAATAAAGAAAAGTGTGATTGAGCGATGGACAGAGACGCCTGCAGTTGAATTACATAAAGGTCATATGAACCTCCTCATCTCTCTTCCTCCCCAGCTCCCTCCCCTTCACTTCCGCTGCTGTCCTCCGATGTTCCTCTCCATCCTGTGCCTCTCGTGTTTCACTCACATCCTTTTGTCCCTCTGATCTGTTCATTTTTTTCCTTCCTTTTTATCTGATCCCCCATTTCCTCTATCCTCGTCTCCTTCTCTCAGCCAGTGGTGGCATGTCAGTATCTTGTGTCAGAAATGTCTTTTCTTCTTTTTCTCGCTTTAGGGCAGCCTGAAGATAGCGTCAACGCAAACACACACACACACACACACACACACACACACACACACACACACACACACACACACACACACACACACACACACACACACACACACACACACACACACAGATATGTGTTTTAATTGGTCCAGGTTAACCCTGGACTTGCTGCTAGGGTGATGGGTGCATTGGAGCATGTGCCCCACACTCACACTCACACACACACACACACACACACACACACACACACACACACACAGCTATATTTTTGTAGATGAATACATTTTTTTCGCCTTCATTTTAAAATCCCTCTCTTGTTATCCCTCCATACCGTTTCCATGGCGGCCCGATTCACTAATTAAACCTCCCTGCTCATAAACAGCTCCAACATATTGAAGAGTGAGTCTGGAGTTATAATTAAAGAATCCAGAAAGAAAGATACATCAAGTGATATTATTTGAAATGGAGACCTTTAAGATTGTTTTTTTAATGATTTTTTCATGTGATCAAATGTGTATTATATAAGGGTAGTGTATGGTTTTGATCCATAATGTCAGCTTAATATTTCTGCTGTTTAAACAAGCCATCCATCTTCACAGCTGGTTACAGATTGACAGTTAATGCAGCACGACTGCACTTGCTTTTGATTGGCAAACGTCCATAAACAGCTGCTTAAATCCTTCCACTCGGGCTGATTTAGAGCACTTGAGCTGACACACCCGGGGGAATGCCTCCACAGATCTGCAGCAGGAGTATACTCCATATTTTAATTATTATAAACAAAGCATTCAGAGCAGATTTGTTAGCAATGTCAAATAATGCGCTTTTATTACTAAACTGCAGATAATCTATATATGGCGTCAGGTTATTTTTATCCCTGTTTCCTCCTTGTCATACATGACCTTTCAGACCTGCAGTGCATGTTCAGAGTCTATATGGTTCACACGTATACACATACATGAAGACAACACCCCTGTGGGAATACACCACAAATCCAATTGGCGCTTGTTTAATGCTGACCCAACGGAATAAATGTCCGTCCCCTCAGTGTTCCCCCTCAACCTGAGGGCACAGCGCCAATGTGTCCCACAATCACCTGCACACACGCACAAACACAAACTGCATATATATAACATCCTGCAGGCCGTCTGTCTGTCCTTTAACTAAGCTCACATCTCTGTGTGGCAGTCACTCGGTCTGTATACAGTATGTGTTTGTGCCAGTGTGTGTGTGTGTGTGTGTGTGTGTGTGTGTACTTGTGTTCACGTGCAGACTCAGGGTTTTCTCTCTTCCTAACCTCTCCAAGCCCTGTAGATTTAGTCTCCATGGAAACAAAGGAAGGGAGAGGGAGGGGATAGTGTTGACTTCCTGACACCTTCTGTCCCATGGGGCGCCAACTGTCAGCAACTCCGTATGTTGATGTGTGTGTGTGCACGTGTGTGCATGTGTATGCATATTTTTAACACATGATAAATTCTATACACTGAAATCCTACTAAGGTAGACATGCAAAAGATAATGTTTTTTTTTTTTTTGCATTTTACCTCAGTTTATTTCTGTAGAGGATATTTGTGTGAGTGTGTGTGTCTGCGTGCGTGCGTGGGTGGGTGCGTGCGTGTTTGCATGCCTATGTGTGTGTATCTGTTGGCATGTGCAGTCTCTCAACCTTGATTGTTGTGTGTCATCGGCTGCCAAAGCAGAGCGGCTCAGTGTGTTAGTGGGTCTGGCTGCAGGACTGTGTGGTGGAATCCCCAGTTCTGTTCAATGGGATGGGGAGGATGAAAGTTTTGATTGGGGTGGGGTGGGGGGGCGCAAACAGAAAGATGCAAGTAAAGAAAGAGATCTCTAATGTTCATCATGTTTACTTTGTCACCCCGCCTAGGCCCGGGCAGATAAAAAAATTAATCTGTAGAGGAGTCATGTACTCCCAAAAGTACAAAATTGAATCACAATCATAAAGACCCTGTCACCAGGAACCATGTTGTTCTGTTCTTTTTTTTAAAAAAAGCTCACAAGGTATATAGTTAGTGCTGGTTATGAAAATGACTAAAAGTAATATTGTCATATATGTTTATTTATATTTTCGACAACAAAAACTTCTCAGTGAGTTAAATGTTTGAATGCTCAAAAAAAGACAGATGAGTTTTTTGTTTTTAAAACAGCACCACCTAAAGATGTACTGGGAAATAAATCAGCTAATAACCAAGATTTTACGCTTGGTCCACAACAGGCAACATCTCAAACTCCTCACAGGGGCTTTAGACAAAGTTAGAGGAGAGAGCTAATCTTAAAATGTTAATGAAGTCTTGATTGTAAAAAAATGTTTTCACAATTTAAAGTTTTCTGACTCTTCTCTATCTGTATTTGTTTTTCATTTCAAAAGTTGTGCAATATTAAACTCTTTAATTTTGAGTTGGTCAAACGCTGCATGCTAATTATTGTGAAATGGCTCAAAATAAGAGATAAGAGAAATTGAAGCCGGACTGAGGAGGGAACAGGTGAGGAGGAGCTGGAGAAAAATATGACAGACAATAGATCTTAAATCGCAACAAAAAAAGAAATTCTAGAGTAAGAGAAAAACGATGAGGAAACATTAGAAATAGATGTAGCCGCCAAACCTACAAACATATTATAAGACACAGAACTATATTTTATGTAGTAGCAATTTCAACCATGAAACATTACATGAAGTACAGCCCAGTGATGGATGGCCAATAAAAGAGACCGAATGAGGCTTTTAAGGATGTTAGAATGTGGAGGACACATCCTTCATGTCCTGTAACCAAAAGTTCACCTGGTTACCCAGCAACTAGGACGTCACTCAATACTTCTTCATTGTGTTCTTTTTTTTTCCAAAGCAGCTTCACAGAGTTCGAGATTTGAGATTTTGGGGGCTGATACCGATATCGATTTTGGGAAGAAAAAAAAATTCCTATATGACATCAGCCGATATCTTTCTTCCATCTGTATATAGATAGATAGATAGATATAGATATACACATTCACTGTGCAGTTATCAGATAGATATCAAACAAAGAGAAGATGGTCACTCAACTGGAAATAACTGCGCAATTTACGTCGATCAACGCTTTACACCCCGGGGAGTGATAATGCTTGTTGTAATCCAAATAGCGCCCTCTGCTGGCGACAGCCTGAAAGAGAACTGCTAGTGTAATGCAATGACACACAAATGAAATGCTATTCGACAGGTGAATAAATCTAATACCGCTGATACCGATGGTCGCTGGATATGTTATTATTGGCTGACCGATTAATCGGTCGGGCTCTAATTTTGATGCTATCAGATCAAATTATCAGCTACACTCAGATTAATTGGTCCCAATTTTAGGGTAAAAAAATAAAAAATTTGGAGTCAGAAGAAACATGTTGCAAATACAGGTATTGTGTAAGACATGAGTAAGAAAAACTGTCAATATGCACCTTTTGTCTTTGTCATCAAACACCAATATCATGATTGCAGCATTGAACAATTTGATGCAGTATATTGTAATATGTTATTGCATATTTTTCTCGTTTCTTTCTGGCCTATACTGTTCTCTCATACTCATCTCCCATCTCCTCAAATGAACTTCAGGGAAAGAGCTCAGGTTAATATTTTACAAAGCTAACAGAAATCCACAAAGGAATAGAAGATGGTTAAGGAGACATAAAGAAAACTTTTAAATGAAGGGGTATATGATTGAGATAAAAAAAACAGAAAAAAATGTAGGAATGTAGGAAATAAAGCTCCTGACTGCATGCTGTTGGGAGAAGGAATCTACAAGTTTTTTTGATGTTAGTTTGTGAGCTGCTGGATCATTAAACAGCCGTGGGCTCTGCATCCCTATCTACCACACCCCAGCGTTGCCATGGATATTAGACTTTGGCAGCACAGATGTGTGTAGCCCTATGTAGTGCGTTTATGTGTGTGTGTGTGTGTGTGTGTGTGTGTGTGTGTGTGTGTGTGTGTGTGTGTGTGTGTGGTAGAGGTGTGCCAGGATGACATCATACAGTAGCTGGCTGAAAAGGTTCACTGCAGGCACATGGCATCTACAATATTTATAGACCCCCAGAACAGATGAGCTCACTCAGTCACTAAGTGTGACTGGCTTCACTTCACGGACCCACACACACACACACACACACACATACACACAAAGAAACGCACAAAGACACACACAAGAAGTGGCAGAGAAGTTACTCACGCAATCTGTGCCACACCCACTCACATGAATATTTCCTCCTCTCTCCTCTGTTTTTTCCACACACTGGCCTTGAATCACACACTATAGAAAGTTGACATTGCAGGAACCAGAACATGCAGCAATTTCTTAACTATAGCCTCACAACTGACGCAATTCAGGATGGTTGTTAGTGTAAAAATAGGAGAACACACACCTTGACTTGAAAAGCGCCTGTATATTGTCTATGAAAACGAACTGCCACTGTATGAGTCATAAGTAGAAGAAATGGTAGTTTGCAAGGGATTAAACACACATTTTTACCCTCACACAAACACAATGTGCGCACAAGCACACACTCCAAAATGATCTCATTCCCCCAGACCATGTGCATATTACACACACAGGATTTAAATCCTCATATCCCAAAATAAACAAAATCATTTCTGGGTAGAGCAAATACTGTACAGCAGTGTGACAGCAAAGCAGGATTGAGAATGACCACTGTGTGTGTGTGTGTGTGTGTGTGTGTGTGTGTGTGTGTGTGTGTGTGTGTGTGTGTGTGTGTGTGCGTGT
Source organism: Labrus mixtus (assembly GCF_963584025.1). Lineage (NCBI taxonomy): Eukaryota > Metazoa > Chordata > Actinopteri > Labriformes > Labridae > Labrus > Labrus mixtus. The sequence continues at coordinate 1,767,754 of NC_083618.1, forward strand.
GTGTGTGTGTGTGTGTGTGTGTGTGGATGCATACAAGAGTGTGTGTCACAGAGAGAGAGAGAGCGAGAGAGCTAGTGAATAAGTTTGAGTTACAAGGCTTGAAAGCTGGAGCAAGAAGAAAAATCACATTTCATAAATAAATCATCCGTGGCCTTGTGATGGATATGCTAACACACAGTCACATACATGTACACGCGCACACACATCAACTAACACACACACATAGGGCTGTAGATCGTCATACCATGGCCATCACAGTGCGGACGAGATTAGAGGGGGATCATTTGTAAAGAACTGTGTGCTGCCCGATTTTTGTGTGTGTTAATGGTCAAAAGCTGTTCCTAGCAAGTCGTTTGGCTTCTTTTGGTTGTGTGTCAGCATATGGCACTTGTATTTGATGTTTTTTGTATCACTCACCTATACCTGATAAGCAAACATATAGCTCAGAGCATATAAAACCTGCTATATAGGTTTAACATCTATTTATACCTCAGACTCAGAAGAGAGAGAATACTTCTGGAGAGTGTGCGAGTGTGTCTGTGTGTTAGCTATGTAAAAAAAAAAAAAAAAAGCTGAGTATTTTAAGATCCTGCGTGAGAGTATAGAGAGGTCTTTTTCGTGCTTACACCGTGCGCCTCTCTCTGTCTCACTCCCTTTTTTTCTCCTCCTGCCACCATCGCACTCTGACACTCCCAGAGGCTACAGCAGTGAATGAGCAGTTTCATAAGTTTCACTGTCTGGAAGAAAATGTAAAATAAGAAAGAACCCACAGGAGGATCAATGAGTGATAAGGTGCAGTGGGCAGAGAGACAGACATGAATTTATACCAACCACGAACAGGTATCATGCAACTTATGGAGCATTATACTTATAAGTTTTACACAAACTTGTGTAGTACACTTAATTCTATTTTTGATGAAATGTATACATTTACTAAAGTAGAGCTCAGTTTGATTTTTACCTGTACTGCTGCTGTGTCTCTTTCATTCTCCTTACCTGCTCTTTAGTGGACACAATATCACAGTGTTGCATTTCTCACAGTCACCTCTTATAGCCATCTTACATTTTTATGCCTTAATAATTCATGACATGAAAGTAAAAATTGTTTTATGAAAAATGTAGTGGGAGCACGCAGCACTTAAAAAGACACCATTCAGACCAGTGTGGTTTGGAAAAGTAAACCTTGTTTTCACTGATAGGGCATGTTTATGCTCCAGTCAGGGATTTTTTACATAATAAGGCAGTAGTGAGTCCAAACAAGAGAAGTCTTATTTTTAACACTTTTTAACACCTTTTTTTTATTTGAAAGTTTATATATTGACTGAGATTCGTCGTTATGTGACTAATGTGTACTAATGTGACTAATCTTAAAGGTTTTTAAGTGGACCCAAAAGCAAGACCGGAAAACAGGGTGGTGGGTAAAGGGGTATTTATTGAAGTGAGGCTGGTGAAGGCTGGTGAGGCTTGAATGAGAGGCTGGGTGGTGAGGCGCTGGAGCTCGTTGGTTGGAGGCACTGGGGGAAAAAGAAGACAAGGGAATAATGAGTGACAGGTAATCCAAAGCACAAAAAAGTCTACTGATACTGAAAAGCCGATCTACCACGGTGTAGGCAGAAATAATCTGGCATCTTGGGAGAGTTGAACCAGGGTATAAATGCTGCAGCCGGTGATTACAGATGACGAACAGGTGAGTGATTGCAGAGAGCTCCAGCAGCCGATAAGCCACACCCAGCCTCTGAAAGAAAAAAAACACAAGCACCAAACAAGGAAAAATACACAGAAATGTCCAATCACCACATAATGCATGTAAACAAGCATTAAAGGCTTTATATGCGATTTTTTTGATCCAGCAGATGTTGCCCTTGAGCACCAGCATGAAACCAAAACAACTCGCGCTGCATTGTTGTGTTAGCATGCTAATGCTAGCGATCTTTATTCTGCTCGTATCTTCACACTGCATGTAAATTTACCTGAAATGAGCGTGATCTAGAAACACAGTTAAGCAGTGAGTACAGTATGTTATTCTTCTTTTCTCTAGTCCCTCAATTAAACAACTTTTATACACGAGGGGAGGAGTCAGCCGGCCGTCCTGGCGATGTAAACAAAGTGAAGATAGGACTCTGAAAACTCTGAAAACATCACAGACAGTGGGACTCGGGTGTTACACCCATTGTAGACAGTCATGACTCACAGAGTTATTTTCAGAGGATATACTTGATTTATATTATATTGAAGTGTGAAAATGTAATGTATCTTTAAAAATACAATTTTATTTATCTTCTGAATAGACATTTAAGAACATAATTTTAAAATGTGTAAACTAAAACTTAAAACAAAAAAAAAGTCTTCCTAGAGTAGATCAATTAGGTCCAATGTTTTTGGTGGTCCGCCCTTCAGTCCCTATTTGTACTTCTTTTACATTAGATTTCTCAGATAGCCCTGAACTTCAAATATGGTACACCTTTCTGCTTAGAGCTGATGATTAACTGAATATATTTGTGAGGTGAAAGGTCAAGATAAAGAATGGGTTTTTATTTTTACACATTTTAACAAGCCAAAACACAATAATACAATAATAGAGAACATGATACAATCAACTGAGGTGAGCAATAAATAGGGCCTATAGTAGTATAAAGCAGATAAACTATAAATGACATTTTCAGCCCGCGCACTCACACCAGGTGTATGTTCCAGATTACTACCTGCTGCGTTGTTCACACAAGCTCACCCTGACTTCACTCAGACATTTCACTGTTGGGGGACTGGCAGAAAAAAGTTGGGTTGAACAGATTCATCCGTTTGCATTAACACATGCAGCCCACTGGGACAATGTCTGGAAATGTTCAGGAGTGCAGTTCAAGCGTGAGAGGGGCTCCTGATGGTTCAGAAATCAAATTTGACCTGTTGGCCGAAAGCACACAACTTACAAACCAAGTGACAAGTGGACACTCCAATCTTTGAACTTAGTAGAATGAAGAAGAAGACATTGCTGCTGATACTGAGGTTTAACTCATAATCAACATTAGAACACACCATGTTATTTTTGAATGTGGTTTTTCAGTCTGAGCAGGACTCAGGTTGTAGATGAAGGACAGGACAGCAGTGTGACGCCTCACGTTCAGGCACAGTGAGAGGTGCATGTCGTGTCTCTGTCATTACAGTTTTTGTTACTGTAGACTAACTGTAGACACACACACACACACACACACACACACACACACACACACACACAGTGGTGTAGAGTTACATCCTGCCACTGCAGTTTGCACTCTGTGAAGGGCAAGAGCAACGTCCCTGACCTCTGCACACCCACACACACACACACACACCCACACACCCACACACCCACACACACACATACACACACATACACACACACACACACACACGCACACACACGCACACACACACACAAACACACACACACACACACACACACACACACACACATACACGCACACACACACACACACACACGCACGCACACACACACACACACACACACACACACACACACACACACACACACAAACACACACACAAACAAAAAAACACCTCAGCTACTCATTACTCTCTCAGCCATTTTTAGCTCCAGGAAGGATTGGGAAGAGAAGAGATTATTGAAAATTATGCTGGATGAACCCTTGGAGCAGTTTATTTACTCTGAGTATGTAGATTAATATTAATGCTGCCGTGTTTGATTCATCTCCTGCTTTCCAACACAACCAAGATACACTTTCATCTGCAAAGCAGAGCAGCTGGGATGGGCCGAGTGTGTGTGTTTGTGTGGACTCCGGGGGATATGTGTGTTGGTGTGTGTGTTTTTCTGTGAACAAGGTGGTGTGTTTGTTTATAGCAGGGGTGTAATCAGAAAGACTTGACCAGAAAAGAACTCGGTTAAGCTCTGTACACTTGTTTCTTTTTATTCTGAATATACAGCACGATTAACTAGAAAAAGGGTTTTAAGAATTTAGCATCTTTACATGGAAAGAAAAGGAAGAACGCTTTCCCATTACAGAAAGGAAAGTTGAGGCTAGTTGGAGCTGCATGTAGAGTTCAGATATAAACGTGTATTTCAAACCATTACTGTTGTTTCTTGGCAGTAATAGGCCTCCCTCTGGGCTGCCCAGGAGCAGGATGAGGACACAGTGAAGTAAAGATGGAGGGAGGTAAAGCTGAGTGATGAGGACAGCAGGAGAGAGGCCGAGCTGACACAGGTGCTTTAGACTGGGCCAGAAGGGAGGAGTTGACAGAGGAGACTGTAAAAAAAAAACAAATGAGGAGGAGCAAATAGAAGGAGAAGATGAGGAAGGAGGTAACCTAGGAGGACAGAAAAATCTTCTCCATATTGGTCATCGTGTCTGGAGAGCAGAAGAGAAAGAGCATCATATATAAAGGTTTAATATTCCACTTTTGTCCTGATTTTTGCAGCTGCCATTTGAGTGACATGTCCAATTGAAGACTTGAAGTCCTCCTTCCCTGAATTTTATATTTCAGGCTACAACCAGGCTGCATTCCCCATGTAGGTGCATCTTTTTAGGATCTGCTACTTGTGGCTTAGCTCCAAGGATGGCACTCTTCACCTCCTTAGGTCTGGTCTAAAAACCTACAAAGACTACAAACTCGAAACTTTTATCATCATCATCATCATCATTATTATTATATATTATTGGCTTTCTTTGCCATTGTTGATAGGACCAGCTGAGGAGCAACAGGAAGTATGGAGAGGAGAGAGTGGGGTCGAGGCTTGGAGTGTATAGCCTCTGTATATGGTCTACTGTCTCTATGATTGAGTTAAACCAGCACCCCTTAAACTTTTACTTTTTCTCAAGCAGAGAGGTTTACATTTTTAATATGATACCTAAACAGCTACTCAACAGTTTGCCATTAAATTCAGTGAGGATGACTTGTACTAACTTTTGTGATTCTGACACAGAGTCATTTCTTCAAAGTAAAGCTCTGCCCGGTAATTAACAAATACACATTACATTCTTGTACGTAAGGACTATATTCAAATTGTTGCTTACTCGAGAGTAGCAAACATCTCAAATGTATGATGTGCGGAAAAAGACCGTCAGACGATCAAGCTTCAGTACTATAAATACTGCTGCCGTTAGCGGCTCAGGTGAGAAGATTAGGTGTTTCTCTTTGTCTATGGTATAGGTCAAAAATGGTAAAACAAATACTGTACTCCTGGTCTGATAAATCAGCTCGACAAAATGTATCTATCACGTTTGCTCATTTTGAAGGACACAAGGGGCTCAGTTGGTAGAGTGATCGTGTCTCAACCAGAAGGTCGAGGGTTCAATCCCCAGCTCCTGCAGCCACATGTCCAATGTGTTAGGGCTGGGCGATCTGGACCAAAACTCATATCTTGATATTGATTAGTGGAATTGCGATACTCGATATATATCGATATGTATTTTATTAACAGTGAAAACACTTGGAGAAATAAACTACCTGTTTGTGAATTTAAAAAGTAATATTATAAAATCAAAATGTTCCTTAAATACAATAAAAGAGAGAGAGAGGAGGAGCAGGGTGAAGAGGGACAGACAGTCAGTCATCATCAGTGAGATAAGAAAAAGGTGAACTGGCACCTCTGTAACGTTATTTTAATGCAACATAAACTATATCCATATTAACAATATTGTCTTACCCTATATCTTGTTTGAAAATATATCCATATATCTTAAAGACTCGATATATTTCCCAGCCCTACGATGAGTCCTTGGTCAAGACACTTAACCCCGAATTGCTCCTGCTGCTTTGTCGGCGGCGTATGAATGTGTATGAATGGTATTTACTTCTGATGGTCTAACTACACAGCAGCCTCTACCATCAGGGTGTGAATGTGTAGGTGTGACCTGCAGTGTAAAATACGTTCAATACAATCAATGCAACAATACAATGATGCAGCGCTCAATACAATCATCCCGCAGCATCTGGTGAGCAAACTGGCCCCCCTTGGTTTCAGCACCCCCCTATGTAACTGGCTGCTTGACTTCCTCACAAACAGACCCCAGTCTGTGCGGGTGGGCAACAACACCTGCAGTGTCATCTCCCTGAGCACCGGCTCCCCTCAGGGCTGCGTCCTGAGTCCGCTGCTGTTCACCCTGATGACCCATGACTGCTGTGCCAGGGCCACTACTAACCACATCGTGAAGTTCGCAGACAACACAACAGTAGTGGGCCTCATCCGTGATAATAACGACATGGACTACAGAGAGGAGGTGAAACATCTGGTTGACTGGTGCAGAACCAACAACCTGGCCCTGAACGTCGATAAAACCAAAGAGATCATCGTCGACTTCAGGAGGCGCCAGCCCAGCCACACACCACTCCTCATCAACGGCACAGCAGTGGAGAGAGTAAGCAGCACAAAGTTCCTGGGGGTGCAGACAACAGACACTCTGACCTGGTCCCTTCACACCGGAGCTCTTGTGAAAAAAGCGCGGATGAAGAGAGCACACCTCCCTCCTCCTATTCTCACCACCTTTTACAGAGGCACTATAGAGGGCATTATAACAAACTGCATCTCTGTCTGGTCCGGAGCCTGCAGTGCCTCCGACTGGAAGTCCCTGCAGAGAGTGGTGAGGACAGCGGAAAAGATCATTAAGACTCCACTTCCTCCCATCCAGGAGATCACAAAAATCCGCTGTCTGACCAGGGCTCAGAAAATCAGCAGAGACACCTCCCACCCCCACCAAGGACTGTTTTCGCTGCTGGACTGAAGAGGTTCCGCAGCCTCCGAAGCAGAACTTCCAGGTTCTGTAACAGCTTCTTCCCACAGGCCATAAGACTTTTGACCACGAAAAAAGAATCCCTCCATTCCCCCTCAAACCCCCACACAGGACTACCTCACTGGACTGTAAAATACAATATAACATACATCACAAACGTGCAATATATTTATCTGTATAGTAATTTTACTCATAGCTTTTCTTTTTATATCTATTTATATCTGCACCTTATTTTTCTATGTGAATACTTGCTGCTGTTTTTTATCCTGCACTACAACGAGCCAAATGCAACGAAATTTCGTTCTTATCTGCACTGTAAAGTACAAGTTTAAATGACAATAAAGAAAGTCTAAGTCTATGTCTAAGTCTAAAAGCGCTTTGAGTAGTCAGATGACTAGAAAAGCTCAAGTGCATCCATTTACCATTTACAATGAGCATTTAATATCTTAACCAAATATCTTAAGAACAAAAAAAGCTAAGACAATGTAAGAAATATGAAGTGAAGTAAGTTGAGTAGGTTACCAGTAGTTACGTTAATAGTAAGTGTACATTATTATACTTCATTGTTCTTTGTTATACAGTATTAAGTCTTTTTACAACTATTCAGTGTACGTACTCTTGACATTTGTAAAGGATGATTTGGTTTATTTTCTTAAAAGACGTGTTTATACTTTGGATTCATTGTGCAGACATTACTCTTCAGTGCACTTCACACTACGTGTGTATTTATGGATTTAGCTGTGTTTGTGTACTGAATGTGACAGTGGGGATGGTGGGATGGGGGGGTGCCCTCTGCTCCATGTTATGCTATGATGTAAAATGGCTGCTCTCCGTCGAGGGAAGGCTCAGCTGAGATTAGCAACGCTTGAGAAAAAGAGGAAAGAGAGGAAGAGAGAGAGAGAGAGAGAGAGAGAGGAAAAGCAAAAAGGAGAGAGGGAGAAAAATGATGAGAGAGAGAGAGTGTGTGTGTGTGCGTGCGTGCGTGTGTGTGTGTGCGTGTGAGGAGACAGACTGAGGAGAGAAAAGTGTGAGAGAGGCTGTCAGATAAAAAACAGTCAGAGTTCTTACTTCTGTGAAATTTCGCTACAGAAAACGTCGCTGCAAATGTGTCAGGTTTGTGGTGTTTTTTTGTCAGTTCTCCTGATGTGAATGTATACTTTGTGGTATTTTGGGGTGTTTGTGTTTTTAGTGCTGCCAGCCTCTCTGACAGTAAATTACAAGCTATGCTATATCTTACTCCTATGATGTCATGCATAAAAAGTTATACCCCAAATTTGAATTCCAAGTTTCTATTCACACTCTTTCCCCCTTGCTTCTCTCTTATCTCAGTCATGGTCCCTAATGTCTACAAATGCAATCAGTAAACACATTTTAATTTGGGAAAATTAACAGCTATTCTGAATCTGGTGCATCGTACTTTTAACAATCATATTTTTCTCTTGTTCGCTCTGACTTTGTTGGGCCTCATTTTGTGTAATACCTCAGACTGCCAGTGTGGGTCTCTGTCTCACCATTTACTCCGGTGTGTTAAATGCTGAGTGGATGTAACTCTGAGGCTTCACTGACCTAAGTCTCTATAGTAGCTTCAGGATGTTTCAATGTTTTAATTGATTCATCTAACTCCTCTGTTTCTCTCCTGTTTGCTCGACCGCCATGCGACAGACGTCAGGAGCCATTTTCTTTTCTTATGTCTACATCGATGCATAGTCACTCCCAGTGGTTATGATGTTACATTTTTATTACGTCTCTTACTGACTCAGGGTCAGAATAGGGGGGTTAGACTAAATAAATGAAAAAGAAAAAAACAAAACTTAAAGCATGGAGTTATGACCACTAGTAGTTTTAACCCTGTTCATTGCTTAATCATAGAAACACTCTGCAAGAACTTTTACCTCACTGGGCTTAATCACAAGCTGAGGTGTTTCTTTCAGAAAAAGGAATCACTGACAACTTTATCTGCGACTACGGAAAGGTACTCCAGTCATGTGTTAGACTCACTAAACTAAAAAGGAATAAAGTGCAGAGAACGCTTATGGAAGAGGACAGTACTGACATACAGCTAAAGAAAGATATTAAATCAACTAAGCTAAAATACATCTATTTCTATTCATTCACAGGATGGATTATTAGGGTGTATTATACGTACAGTCAGGTCTTAGACATATTCTCCTCCTGTTCTGTCCAGACATTCTTTTTGTATTTTATAGAAAAATCAGGGCTGATACCTATATGTTTAAAATAATAATTATGCTTATTTGCTGATTCTGATACCTTGGTCTTTTCATTACTTCTTTGTAATTCATCTTGTCGGTTCATTTCAAATGAACAGTTGAAATGAGCTTAGTGATTGTGATTGTGTAGAGTATTTAAATTGTAGCTAGTAGTCGCCCCTCTTTAAATATTTCTGGAACATGTCTTACAAAACTGTCACTGATCTTTCTCAGAAACGGTGTAAGACGCCCACACTGCTGACATTTTCTTTCATGTGTGACCATCAAAACAAATCAGAGTTTGTACAACAGGTTCTTCTGCTCTTCTGTGAACCAGCTGTTGTTAATAAAAATAATAATAATAAAATTGATTTATATAGTGCTTTTTCTAAATACTCAAAGACGCTTTGACAGGAAAAAACAAAAAGCAAAGCAAAAACTAAGAGAACAATACAACATAGAAGTAGTGTCGAGGGAAGAGGATGACAGTCAGTGGTTGTAGGCGGTGATGAAGAGGTGAGTTTTGAAGGATTTCTTGAAGGAAGTGAATGTGGGGGAGTCTCTGATGTTTTTAGGGAGATAGTTCCAGAGGGTGGGAGCAGGGGGGGGGGGACACAGGAGGTTTGCATCTGCAGACTTGAGAGTGCAGGTTTGAGTGTGCTGGTGGAGGAGCTCAGACAGGTAGGGGGGAGCCAGGTAATGTAGTATACTAGCTTTCCAGCATTAAAATGATGTGACACAACAGATACACACCAACTACTGGCATCCGTGCATGCTACATCATTTGCAGATGGGTTGATTTCTACAGGGCCAATATTGGCTCATTTTGATGTTCAGCCAATAAATCGGTGCATCCCTATTTTGTTATTAGGTTGTATGTTTTGCAAAAGGCTACATAACTCTGGTTTTGTGAAGTGCTTTGATAAAATATTTTATTTGTACAATAACCTCTATTAAAGGCTTAATATGTGATTTTTCACACTTAAATGTAATATAAATCAAGTATATCCTCTGAAAATAACTCTGTGAGTCATGACTGTCTACAATGGGTGTAACACCCGAGTCCCACTGTCTGTGATGTTTTCAGAGTTTTCAGAGTCCTATCTTCACTTTGTTTACATCGCCAGGACGGCCGGCTGACTCCTCCCCTCGTGTATAAAAGTTGTTTAATTGAGGGACTAGAGAAAAGAAGAATAACATACTGTACTCACTGATTAACTGTGTTTCTAGATCACGCTCATTTCAGGTAAATTTACATGCAGTGTGAAGATACGAGCAGAATAAAGATCGCTAGCATTAGCATGCTAACACAACAATGCAGCGCAAGTTGTTTTGGTTTCATGCTGGTGCTCAAGGGCAACATCTGCTGGATCAAAAAATCACAAATAAAGCCTTTAAGAGTTGGGTTGATGTATATACAGTATATTACTTAAAGAGATGAACTTATAGACTTTGGGTTATTAAAGGCACTTACACCTGATGTAGAGCTTCAGTACATATTTAATGTTGAAATTAGCTGCTGATAAGGATCAGAAAAGAAAAAACGCATTACACTGCAGACAGACTACAGTCATAAAAAACGTTAAACGTGAGAAAGTTTGATAATGTAGTTAAAGAAATTGCAAGGGACAGATTTAAGATTTAAGAACAGACAAAACACGAGGAGCAGTGCTCGACTCGTCGTGACTAAGTCAGTGACTAATATGTGAAAGGCTCCAAAAGATCCCAAAATCCCATGATGTACAAAAAAAATACTATTCAGGGTTTCATTAATATTGAAGATTACAGTCCCAGATTACCCACACATGGCCTCATGGCTGCTATTTTCTCAGACTTGCTAAAGCTGGTCTAAACTGTGAGAGAGACAATAAAACTCTTCTTGAAAAGAGAAATTGCTTGTAAAGGTGAAATCAGTTTAAAAATACAACTCGCTGACATGTCTAAAATGTCTTCCTCAGGTGTGATTTAGGTGAGTAGTAGGTCTTAAGTGTGTCTTTGCACCAAAAGGAGGTCAGGAATTATAGTCCAATCGACACCCATTGTAGTGCTGACAACACCAACAATAGAAATATGAATCATGCTGGATATCCTTGGCTGTATCTAAACACCGGTTTCAGACTCCAGTCAAGTGCATGCACTGTGAAATCCTGCTGAGAGAGGAGGGACGAACCAGGCTGCCATTTATAAATAGAAAGAATCAGCACGCACAATGTCCTGCTGCAGGAAAATGGGTCTCTTGAAAATAGTGTTGAGTAAGCAGTGACTGGAGTTCTTATTAGGAAGAAATAGAGCATTTAATTTCATGCTAATTCTTGGCATTAGTTCCAAATGGGACTTAAAGACTCCTGCTGAGTGCCTTAACTTCTATTTACCTGCGCATGTGTGTGTGCGTGTGTGTGTTAGCAATCAAAGAACAGGTGGTGTTAGCCCCCAGCAGTCCTGCCTCTTCCTGCCTCCATCAGCTGATCAACTCCTGTCTCCTCCTCCTCCTCATCATCCTCCCTGCATCCTTTTTTTCTCTCTCTCCTGTTCCCCCTGATCAAAATCATCCCTTACTCTCTGTTTTCCCCCTCTTTTTCTGCCTCACCCTGTTTATCTCTCTTCTTACTGTCTCTCTCTCTCTCCTCCCTTTCATCCTCACTGTCTCTCGACCCGGCTGTAGTTAGAACAGGCTGACTAGCAGAGTGCTGTTTGTCCCAGCGGAGGGCAGAGGAAGCAGCGCAGGAATCGCTGCCACACTCAGGAGAAACCAAACCTTTTTTTTTTTCTATTCCAACTCTTTCTCTCTTTTTTTATGGGGGGTGAGTTTGAGGGATCTGATATGTATAGCCCCTACCATGAACTCAACAGTGAAGATCCACCTTCAGAATGGGACCCACTTTAACAACTACATGTACCAGGTAGGGACTCAGCAGCAGCTGTACAGATTGCGGATGTTACCGTCTCCAGCTCAAATATCTCTGTCTCTCTGATCTCCATGTGTCCTTGCCTGAGTATTGATTTCAGTGCTGATGATGACTCTTTTCTCTGGGTTGAGAAATAGCCTTCCCTCCTCCTTCTGCTCCTCCTCCTCCTCCTTCTTCCGTTTACCGCCAAACCTCAATCAAACTGGAAAAGAATGATTAATGCTCATTGGCTGCATACGGTCAAAGAATTGTGGCTGCACCTCTTCCACTAAAGCTCTTCACTAGTTGACTCCCAAGCCAAAGAAAAGAACTATCATGCACTGATTCTCTTTGACTGCTGTGTATGTGTGTTTTGCAGTATGTGTGTATCAGCAGCATGTGAGAGACACTATCAACAATAGCTCTTTAAGTTTGTGCTTTCATCCATGCATGTGGGACGTATTCCCCTCTTTTTCTTCCTTTCCCTCCATCTTTGTCCCTCTTTTTTTGATATGGCAGGTTTTGTTTTTTGTTAATGAAGAAAACTGGGAAGCCTGAATGGATGCTATTCTGGGCTCAGGCCTTTGCAGGGCACAGAGGGGGAGAGAAAGTTAGAAATCTTAGAAAGGGTTTGACACGTGATGTATCAGATATGCACTCTCTCTCTTGTTGACAAAAAGGGGTTTTGCTTCGTCAGTCAACCTTATCGCATTTATTAAGAGTATTAAATGACTTTTGATTGCACATTTTGACAGTGTTTGGTTTAAAGGTTTTAGCCAGGTTTCTTTGAATTCCTTCAAAGTGGTAAAAACTTCTTAAAATGCTTATATGCTTTAAATGTCACACAGAAAATTACTTTCCCCCCCCCCCCCCCAAGGTATTTAGTCGGATTGACTGAGGTTCAGTTACACCAAAATTAGTGTTCTAGGAAATAGTGCAGAGCGTGCAGGATTAGATGCCTAATTTAAAATCTGCAGTGAATACATTTTTTATCTTTAAACGTAGATGAAAATGTGCAAATCACCTGATGCAAAGTTTGTACGCAGCTCAAATATGTCCTCTTCCTTCCAGATACAAATGTTGCCGCAGAGTGCACAGTGTTGTCATGGCAACATATTACTCACTGCCTGCATGGGACTTAACACCTTGGCAAGGTGTTGTGGCAGTGCTGCTGGCGGTGTGTGTCACAGTTCTTACACAGATTTGCGTGTGAGTTGACTAAGATTGTCCGAGGAAGGTCAGGTCCACCTCTCCCTGCTGTGTTTCTCCTCCCTCTCTCTCTCTCTCTCTCTCTCTCTCTCTCTCTCTCTCTCTCGCTCTCTCTCGCTTTCTCTCTGCAGTGGTGAAGAGTTACACAGCGCTGATATCTAAGTCTCCCCGGGGACTCACTCGTTCTCCGGTCCCAGACTCTGCATTCATCTCCAGTGTGGATAAAGTGAATTACGGCGATTTACATCAGAGTTAATTTAGTGCCTTTTGGAGCGCGCAGAGTGAAAGGAGCTCAGTCATTATAAAAGATCACCGATCAGGTGTCTCCTTCACTGCATCTGCACAGCAAATGGATATTTCTGTAGGTTAACTAGTAATCCTGCATAATGCAATGTAGGACTATTGGACCACATTTCTGAACAGTCACTCATACTTTCACTGGTTTCTGTTTACAAAAGTCAGATTTTGGCAGAGATACTTTAGTGAAACTCAGGATTTTTTTGTCATTATTACGTAAAGACTCCAAAATCTAAAACTGATTATGTGATTTGTGAGACAAACAATGCAGGAAGTAGCAACTACCGGTAACTTCCACTTGTGCATTGAAGATGCAAAAAGCATCAAAGTTTTCCTCAGCATTCATTTTCAGTCTAATGTCTCCGACCTCAGAGATCCTAATGCAAGATTGGCCTAGATGCACCCAAAGTGTCACTTTGCTCACATTGTTTTTTAGGTCTGTACGCATCCTCACATTATCAAAATCATACAAATTGTGATATTTGTTAGTCATGTTTGCAATCTCTCTCCATAACTGCTTAGTCACATATTTTCCTTTTTTTCCTCTACTCCTTGCACCGGATGCTTGCTGAGACAGTGCCTGGCCTCACAGTTCTTAAGCTTTGGCCAACATCGATTTCTATCTGTTCTGGCTTCAGTCTGCTGTCTTGTTACTCTACCCACACATTGAGAAAGTTGTAGAGGCTATTTGTTTCTCAGTATTTTCATTTTTAAAAGGTATTATCTACTTTATTTGTAATCTCTGACATATCCCTCAAGTCAATGGAGCGTGGTAATATAGGACTCTGTAACCTTAGCCTGCCTTTTCTAAATCGACTTCTGTTAGTCACTTCCTATTTTTCCCTGGATGACCTTCAGCAGCATGCAGAGAACACATGGGAACTTGTTACATTTTACTGAGAGTTAGACTCTAAGTGAAGGTAGAAAGAAGTTGTGACAGCAATCGACAACATAATACAGACAGAAATCACAGATGAATTAGGCCTACTTATTGGTTGGCACTAATTAGCCACTGTGGACTCTAATGGGTTTGTAAACCCACACCTTCAAGTCTCCAGTTATGTAGTTTAGCTGTCAACATCTAAGAAATTTTAATGTTGACAGCACTATTCTGAAATTATTTTACAAGACTTTTATTGAAAGTGTGCTGACCTTTTGTATTCAGTGTTGGGGAGAAGCACAGTCCTTAGAAAATAAGAACAAACTGGACAAGGTTGTTAAACTAGGCAGCAAGATAATTAGGAAGCAAATGTACAGCATTTCTTTCCTGACAGACCGGTACACACTGAATTTAGCCATCAAGATCACAGCTGACCCTCTGCACCCCTTTGGTCAGAGTATGAACTCTTGAATTTAGGGCGCAGGTACAGAATTCCCAGGATGAGGACTAAAAGAGGCATTACATCCTTTGTACCGCGCAGTATTCAGCTGCTTAATAAGAGCTGATTATACAGGACGAACTCAGCACTCTGCACTTTATTTAACTTGCTGAATTCCCTCATTAAATCATGTGATGCTTTAGTGTGTTTTTATGTGTTCTTATGTGCTGTCCTGTAAATGTTTGTTTGTATTGTGTTTTTTATGCTCTCTGTGCAAGGCAAATTCCCCCTAGGGGCAATAAAGGTTTCATTCATTCATTTTGCTGCTCTGAAGTTGTCAAAATTATAACTGTGTTTTCTCATTAAACGAGAAGGATCCATTTTTTTCTCTTTTCTATTCTAGGCTTATCTAATGCCTTAATCATCAGGGCTGTCATATCAGTGAACATTTTTTTTTTTTATCAAGATTTTGACTTAGAAAGTCACTGTTTGAATGATGTTTTCTTTTATTCAAAAAATACCTACAGGACGCTGCCCTCGGCTTTCCATGCAAACATCAACTGACTAACTCAGTTTGGTCATTCGAACAGTTTGCTCATTATGCACAGTTTTTTCAGCGACATATCATTTTACATGTTTAGCTAAATGTCACGATTAGCTTCATTTAATCAGTCATTAATCTTCAATTCAAGTTGTCTTTCGCAAGAATAACATGAGCACAGACGAGAAAGCATCAGCCAGTCACACATGAGCACTCACATACTTTTTTTAAATCATACAGTAAGATTTACGAGCCTTAAAGTCATTGCATTTATGTTTGAAGACAGTGTTCAGTGTTTTGTGTTTTCTCCTGAGCCTTCCTGAAATAAGGTCTAATGACTAGTTACTAGCAAATGCTAAATGCTGTGGATAATAATAATAAATAATAATAATGTATGCAGGTGTGTCTATAAATCAAAGAAAAAGAAATCTGCAAATGTGCAAAATCAGAGCAGTTACACTACTTTGCTTTGACCATGTTCGTGGAGATGTTCAGTTTACTCCTGATAAGACTTTGATGTGGCATGCAGGGAATAGTGAACATGGGGCGGACAGAGCTCAGGTGTGCAGTGCAGGTTAGCTCTCCAAAGTATTGACCGCTCTTTCTCACACACATTCACAAGTCTAGAGGGATAAGACCTGTCACTATAAACCTTATATATATATTTTTAATTGCATATGTGTGTGTGTGTGTGTGTATGGGTATGAGACACTTTTTTACCCAACTGCACTCCAATCTCTCCCTCTTTCCCTCTCTATTTGCACTCACACACACATGGAATTTTTTTTTCATCCTCTAATCCCAAACTGCTTAAGGAAGCGAAGGGGAGAAATCCCTTTACAATGTCTGGGCTCAGCAATGTTTGGTAACCGCTCGCTATCGCACATTGAGGTTCGGGAGGCAGAGGAAATGCTGTTCCCTCCTCCAGACGCCCAGAACCTTCTCTCTCTCTCTGCTCTATGTGATATACTCTCTGACAGATGTCAAGGCTGTGTTGTCAAAGAGCTGCGCCTGTATCTGACTGTTGTGTGAAGTTGAATAAACATCTTGGCATTATTTTCAAAGCTCACATGGTTTTAGAGGGTTGGGATTGTATGGTGCACACAGTCATACCGTGTGTGTGTGTGTGTGTGTGTGTGTGTGTGTGTGTGTGTGTGTGTGTGTGTGTGTTCGAGTGTGTGTGACAAAAGAGAAAAAGGAGAAGCTGCCTTAGGGAAGGCATTACACAGACCTTCATTAGAAATTAAAGAGAAAAGTTTTTTTGTCAAGACAGTGATGTGTTATATTTAATATATAACACTTGTCTGCTCGGTTATATAATGCTTCTAACAGAGCTTATGTATTCATGCCTTTATCTATTCTTAGTTATTTGTCAGTGCTTGTTTCTCACATTTGTTTTGGGTGTTTGGAGGTAGGCAGAGCTGAGATGCAGAGAGCTCCTGAAAGGCAGAGGGGATGAAGGGATGAGGTGGCCTGTTGAGCCTTTCTGCCATGATTGAAAGAGACAGTGAGCTAGAACATCTGTTGGTGGATTTGGGCTGAGCTCCTGTCGGTTGGTGCCCCTGTGGAATAAAGGGAAGCAAAATGAACAAGCTGACCCATTTTCTCCCCTTTCCTCCCGATGCTTCTTCCCTCTCCAGCCTCTCCCTCCCTCAACAGACAAATCTTATTGTTTGAGTTTGTGGAAGTCTGTGTGTTTGATTATGAGTTCTCAATACTGTTCTTTAGATTAACCACCTGTGATATTTTTATATTTCATGTTTTAGAAAGTTAAATTCTATAGACTGGTTTACAGGAAAAACCCAAAAGAGTATTTTTTTCTTTCCATAGACAAAATTGTGTACTGACATTGAAAGACTCCATTTACATACTTAAGTGAGACATGTTTCTGGACTTATCTGGATAAAGACATGTTTTTTTATGCAGAAATGTGTGTTTTCTGAATGTAAAGTTTTGATAAATACTGTGTTGTAATAGCTGGTGTATATGGAGGTGTGAAACATTATTGGCCAGGCCAGGCCTTGCTCGAAAAAGAGGTCATTT